>NC_136961.1:17795541-17832451 GCF_032717465.1 Coenobita brevimanus | reverse complement strand
ACCGTCCTGTTCGACTGGTGCTACAGTCTACTCCTCCTCCTACCAGTCATGTGCACTCTCAACTGCAATATTGCTGAAAAATGTGGAGAGGATGTGGGGAGGTTGCACTAAAACAACTGGAAAAATAAAGAAAAAAGATGAAAGATTTATTAACCAGATGTCTATTTATTTGTTGTGTAGCCACAATAAGGAAGCTTCGCCAAAACTATTTATGGTACGGTACGTAAAGTATGAAATTCTTGCATCATAAACAAGTTAATGACCTTTACAAATAGTTCATGATCGTTCATATTTGGAACAGATTAAGCGAAGGTAACTTCTTGTATAACATACAAGATTTGAAGACAAAGATGTGGAAGAATGAATGGGTCAGTTTTACATTTGTCTCAATAACTGGCCAGCTTTATGCTTAACTGTAACCATATTCCTTTCACATAATGAGAACTTTTGTGGTTTCTCTAAAACATGGTACAAACGAAATGTTGAACATATTTGAATTCTGTACTTTCCACTAAACTAATGGCAAAATATTCAGCCAAAATTCTCGGTAAACCTCTTTATCATAGGATTTTCAACCAAAGTTGTATCTCAGTTAGATTATGAGATATTTCAATTTCCAATATGCAATTTTTGCGCCAAAAATGAGTATCAGTAGCACATGAAGGTATCGTTGTTACGCATGGTGTGGCTGGAAGAAATGAGAAAGGGGAAAGAATGATAGGGATGTGTGTTGAGCAAAAGATGGTGATCGGATATACTTTGGGAGAAAGATTTACAAGTATACATCGGTGAGACAGGAGGGTGGAAGGGTTATTGACAGAACATTGATGGACTATGTGGTTGTGTCGAGGAATGTACAGTAAGAGGAAGATTTTTCGATGGGAGAGTCTTGAGAGGGGACCACTACTAAGGCCACCGAGAAAGACAGACCTATGGGATCTTCCATGACGTCAGCAAGAGTGGTGATGGTGGCCGCTCCCTGCCTCTCCCTCACCACGATCACTGGCTACTCGTACGCTTACCTCTCTCGTTCAAATTTCACAATACTATTATGCTATTCAGGATTTCTTTTGTATGTATCCTTTCAGTGACGCTGATAATAATAGTTGCTATGCCCTTATATTCAATTTTGGTTTAATAGCTTGTTAATGAATGAGTATATAAATGAAGATATAAAAACACACTAATCACTGGTATAAAGAAGACAACCATGCATGCACATTTACAAGCTTTTTTGTTTTTCATTTCTATATAAAATTAACTTCTAAATGTTATGTGTACATACATGTATAAACATACCCATACTTCACTATTTGGCTATTTATCCAGTGTTTGAAGTTTTCCCTTTGTACCTACACTTTTGATAGATTGCTTAGACGCTGCAATATTCTTTGGGACAATTATTTAAAATTGCATCTGCGGAGGCATAAACCAGCATTTTTTTTTTTTTCAATTTTTTCAGTGTTATGTCCATTATCAAAAAAATCATTGGGGAAGAGAGCATCATCATCTCCCAAAGCAATAACTAAGTTCTGTTGCTAGATTTCTCTGGCTTGTAGCACTGCAAAAGATGTGCAACTGAATGAACTTGGTGATAACAATATAATTATATATAACCATGTTTGCAGTTATACTAGCTGGTTATAAAAGAGAACCCCTGTTACTCCCAGCAACATAGCTGTGACTATCAGGGATTTCCTCGCTAATGTCTAGGCATGTAATCATTTCTTTACAAGTGTTACAGTTCATTTTCTATGTGACAGCATAACAACAACAGCCAGCTAAGTAAACTATAACTGAGAGGATATCATTACAAATGTCAATATCATCTCTAGTTACGTCAACATTCATATGGCAGAAGCCATATAGAGTATGCCTGTACGTGTTTTTTTGGGTGCAAATGAATATTACCGAACCTTGCCCAGCATACTGAAAGGTGATTTCGTTTTCCAGCTTCTCAGCTGAATGCTGGGTTAGATTAGGTTAGGTTAGGTTAGGGTAGATTAAATTATTAGCTACAGTGAAGCTAGGTTAGGTTAGGTTTAATTAAACACTTCAATTTGGCCAGTCCCTTCCACCATTACTAATATTTCCCATCAGAGCGTCATAGTCATATTATGGTTATTATTCATCTGCACAACAAATGAGGCCTCAGAACACTCACATGAGCTAAAAACTATCAGATGGAACAAAAAAACACCAAAAATGGGAAACGGTAATAAAGGAAATATTTACCACTATACACCTGTAGGTACTTAGTAGTAATAAAAATCATAGTACTAAAAGAAAAAATATTAAAATATTAAAAAAAATATTAAAAATACTATCAGTGATAGAACGAAAAGGAGGTTAAAAAGTTGAAAAGCACTCACCCTGCTATTCCTGCTCACCGACTTCCTGGCAAGTTCCTCATCCTTTGGGAAGGAAATCACATGCACTTTGGGTACTGATCTATAATTTCCCTTCCAGTTCGGGACAGCACATATGTAAGGCATTCCTTATGCCATTAAATAGCGATGTCTAAAATCACTATACACAGTATTAAAAGGGAAAATTTGCGTGGAAGGCAGCGGACTCTGACCCTGACCTCACAATACACACACTGAGGGGTGAAGGTACGCTCAGGTAGCACTACCCTTGTCCACGTCATCCGGTCAACCCCCAAAATAGCACAGGCCTGTCTCTCTCGGTGGCTTTGCCACTACTAGCTGAAGGGAAAGCTGAGAGTACCGGTAGGTATGAGGTTGGCGAGAGATAAAAGAGTTGGGTATAACAGGGAGGTTTTGAAAACCAGTGAACTGGATAAAACAGAGAAAATGATAAAGCATCAGGAGGAGTTGAAAGATGAGTGTAGCACGGTGAAAGATCAGGCAAATGAAGGTGTGAAGGAAGAATGGCAGTTGTTTAAGGATGCTGTGGTGGGGCATATCTAAGAGGTGTATGGTGTGAGATGAGTGGGTAGTGGTGTGAGAAGGGGAGGTGAATGGTGGTGTAAGGAAGTAGGTATGGCTGTAGCCGAGAAGAGATGTGCATATGAAGTGTCGCTGCAGAGGAAGGATGAGGTGTCATTTGAGAGGTATAAAGAAGAGACGAATAGGGCAAGAAGGGCCGTGCATGATGCTATAATGGCAGGAGGTGAGAGGTGGGGTAGGCAGTTGATTGAGGATTTTCAACAGAATAAGAAAATATTTTGGAAGGAGGTGAAAATGGTGCAAATGTGAAAGTGTGGGAAGGAAGAGTGAAATAAAAGAGGATGGCAGGATGTTAAATGAGAAGGATTCAGTAAGGAGGAGATGAGTATTTTGCAAGATTGTTATATGTAGAGGAGGAAAGGGAGGCTAAGTTTGTGGCAGATGGAAAGGTGCGAGGAATAAATGTGTTGGGAGAATTGAATGATTCTTTGATCACAAGGGAGGAAGTGCAGGAGGTAGTAAAGGAGATGAAAGCAGGGAAAACTGCAGGTATGGATGGGTGCGCTGCAGAATGTTTGAAATGCTGTGGCGTGACTATTGTTGAGTGGTTAGTAAGTTTATTGAATGTTTTGTGAGTGGTATGGTGCTGATTGGTTGGGCAAGTGTGTGTGTGTGTTTCCGTTGTATAAAGGTAGGGGTGATAAGTATGAATGTACTAGTTTTAGGGGTATAACTCTGTTGAGTGTTGTAGGTAAGGTGTATGGTAGAGTGTTAATTAAGGGAGTTAGAGAGGGTACAGAGGGAGCGATTGGTGATGAGCAGTGTGGTTTAAGGAGAGGGAGAGGTTGCGTGGATCAGGTGTTTGCTGTGAGACAGGTGTGTAAAAAGTATTTGGCGAGAGGTAAGGATTATGTTTTGGGAGTTCTTGGATTTCGAGAAAGCACATGATGGAACCAATAGGGAGGCTTTGCAGACTTTTGAGATTTGTGTGGACTCAGTGGTAGATTGTTAAAAGGAGTGAAAAGTTTTTATGTAAATAGTACAGCGTGTGTAAGAGTGGGAAATACTGTGAGTGAATGGTTTCCCGTGAGAGTGAGGCTGTGGCAGGGATGTGTGATGTTGCCTTGGTTGTTTGACATTTATTTGGACTGTGTTGTAAGGGAGGTGAATGCGAGAGTGTTAGGTGGAGGTTTGAGTCTGGTGAATGCTGATGGCAGAGAGTGGAATCTTTAGTCAGCTGCTGTTTGTGGGTGATACTGAACTGGTGACTGATTCGGAGGAGAGATTGAGACAGTTTGTAGAGGAGTTTGGAAGGGCTTGTGAAAGGAGGAAATTGAGAGTAAATGAAAATAAGAGTTAAGTGATGAAGTGTACGAGGTTGGTAGATGGCAGGAGGATGAATGTAGTTATGAATGGTGAGCTGCTTGAGGAGGTATTTGCTTGAGAAGGCAGAGAGTTAAGTAGGGATGTGTCGATAGTATCGGTATCGGCAGGATCGGCCTTTTTTTTTTTGTAGTATCGGTATCGGTATCGGCAAGGTAAAAATATGGCCGATACTCCGATACTTTTCAAGTTTATTATGTGATTCAAGACACTCATGTTTCATGACACTGATAAACAGATGGTTATGATATTATATTACATTATGATTACATATATGATGTAACATTATCATATATTAACTTTTTCGCACACAGGTAAGTTAATAAGTTTTGTGGGACATGACGTGCCTGCTTTTCTCCCCTTCCTCCCCCGCCCGCTGCGCACTCTAAAAATGTGTATTCTCGGCCTTTTTTCACCACCCAAACATATTTATTTTGGCACAAAACCCACATAATCCTATTTGTTGATGTTTGTTCTACACGATAAGCAAAAAAAAAAAAAAAAAAAAAAACGCTATACGTACATTAGGGCCGTGTGAATAAATATTCAAGAGCATTCATTTCACTTCCCAACATCATAAATCGAATGTTTACTATTCAGTCTCTACATGTTATACTATCATTGGAAAGAGAATTTTATTTGCTTTAGATTGCCAGAGGTCCCAGTTTGAAACGAGGTATGACGTTCGAGTAATAAGCAAAAAAGTAAAACCCAGACAGACAACAGATTTTTTTATTCGGGGAGCTCTAGTGAAAAACTTTTCATACCACTGTCATGTTTTTGTTTTATCATCCTATGCAGAATTTAATTGGCTTTTATTTGAGCCCACAACAGTGATCCTAGGCCTCGTAGTTTTCAAGAAAAATGCAAAAAACTACGGTGCACCCATGCCATGTCGCGACTGTAGGGCAGTTTCCTGCCTTCTTCTAAGCTACTGCACGTATTTCACCAATTCTTTGTACTCTTGATATGCACACTATATTCACATGATTCACTATCACTACTGTTATAGCTGAATACTCACATTTGGTGCAGGGTAGAGGCAGTGTAGTTGATTAGAAACAGTAGCATAATCTTCGTTGGGCTAACGGCTGATAATGACCAGGATTGCTTCAGAAGCACCAAATTTCCTATTTTAACCCGCCCCATCCCGACGTTTTCTGGGCAGTGGTACACCCCAGTCCCGACATTTTTGGACCTTTTTTTTTTGGCTCAAACATCCGCTTTTGGTGAGAAACATCGAAAATTCATAGAGAAATCGCTCACCTGAGGTTTAAAATACTCGATCCAGGTAGGAGTACCTCCTTACCTTACAGGGTTTTCTATCAGGCTGTCTGCAAAAAAAAACGAGTTCTATGGGAGGATAACTATTCTACACCACTCATAAACGGTATTTATTTATTTATTTGGTACGAATTTATATGTAGTACGAGAGTATATTGGTTTTCAAACGGTAATATAGGCATTATAAGCATTGTTTCACTCACTAACTCATCACCATTCCTGACCTTTTTTTGCCACATTACCTGTTCATCATTTCTGACTTTCTTCCTCTAATGTTTGTTCTCCACATTGTCATCGATTGGGGAATCACTCTGGCCCTGAATTTTGTATCGTGGCATGACATGGCTTTACTGGCCAGGTCACTGATAACAGGTGAATTGCTGAGAAAAGGTCATGCAGGGGGGGGGAGGAGGTCATGCTAGGTAAGGCAGTGTCCCTGCCTGGCATCTTGTAGAGGAAGGTGTCCCGTGTATACGTGCCAAAAATTACTCACAAACATTGAAATTTGTGCAAATTAGGGACCTTGCAATGTCCTTGCAATGTTGCCACGTTAATTTACGTCTCCGGGATATGAGTGCACATCATGTGAGGATGTAAATTCACGTCTCCGGGACGGGGCAGGTTAAACACCAAATCAAGTCACAACAGTGTCCTAACACTGTACACAAGCACTACTGGTATAGTGAAATGTGTTGCACGGCCGGGACGGGAGTAAAAGTGGAAATTTAAAGGGACAAATCTGCGCAGTACCTTCCCCACTCAGCTCATTTGATACTGCATAACCTGTCCACTCTCCTGCTGATATTGGGACCCACAGTTGCCAACTCATTACTTTTGACGAGCAGCAGGGAAGCTATGATGCCTCCAAAAATGATGCTGATTGGCCGGAAACTTTTCCTCTGACGAAAGTTTTTGTGCTTTAATGACGCCAAAAGCGTCAATGAGTAAAGTCGCAGCCACACCCATATGAAGACAATTGCGTCATCGTGTGCAAAGGGGTTAATATTAAATATCAATTACTATATTGCTCCTGCATTAACATTACTCACATTACCAGCATCAAATAAATCAAAATAAAATCAAATAAATAAAATAAAAATAAAAAAGGATCGGTATCGGCATCGGTAACGGCAAAGTATCACCCATTTGCTAGTATCGGAGTATCTGTATTGGTATTGGCTGAAAAGTGGATATCGATATCAGTATTGACCAACATCTTGGTATCAACACATCTCTAGTTTTAAGCATTTTGGGTCACATCTTGCTGTGGATGGAAGAATAAATGTAGAGGTGAAGTTTAGAATGAGTGAAGTAGGAAAGGTGCTGGGAGAAATGAAACTAGTGTTTAGATGTCGTTCACTTAGATTGGATGCAAAGAGAAGATTGTATGAGGGTGTAGTGTTATAGTCTGCATTATATGAGGCTGAAACATGGAGTATGGTCGATGCAGAGAAGAAGAGTTTGAATGTAATGGAGATCAGGTGTCAGGAATATGTGTGGAGTGATGTGTATGGATAGCGTGAGAAATGATGAAGTGCGGAGAAGAACTGGAGTTATGTGGGAGATGGCTAACTGAATTGGGCAGGGAGTGTTGTGATGGTCTGGGCATATGGAGAGAATGGATGAAGAGTGAATGGTGAAAAAGATTAATGAATCGGATGTGAGAGCTGTCAGGTTGAAGGACCACAAATAGGTTAGATGGACAGTGTGAAGAGAGCATTAAATGCAAGAGGGATGTCTGTAGAACAAGAAAGAGTGGCTGCATGTGACAGGAATGACTGGAGAGAAATTGTGAATAAAAAAATGGTTTTGCAGCCCCGAGGGGATATTCCCCCTCATTTGGTCTGATTCACTGATCAGTTCAGGTCCATTTTGACGTGGCAGGGGTAAACCAGCTCTGTTGTCGGCCCCTGTTGCGGATGTCTCTGATTGCACTGTGCAGTTGACCTTTGTGTGGCGTGGTTAAATAAGGATTTTCCGTTTCTCCCTTTGGGACTAAGATACAAGTAAATGTGTGTGTATGGATGAGTAAATTGGGAGTGTGTCATCCTGTCTCGGCTACTCCCCTTTTTTGGGGGGAAGCAGCCTAGGTATATAATAAAAAAAAAAAAAAAAAGACATTAAACAAGTACTTAGGTTACCGAAAAGTACCTCCCTGTAACATATCATCAAGATTTAAGAAAAAAGTACAGAGAAAAACAATAATAACTAGTTGCCTATTTAATTGCTGGGAAGATACAATAAGGAACTATTTATGGTACATAAAGTATGAAATTTTGGAATCATGAACAAGTCTGTGACCTTTAAAAGTAGTTCAGCATCATTCACATTTGGAACATGTACTTAGAGCTTCTTGTGTAATATCAACCTGATCTTAAGACAAAGGTGTGGAAGAATGCATGAGTACATTTAACATGTCTCAATAAGTGGCTAACTGTATTCTTAACTGTAACCATATTTCTTTCACATAATGAGAGGGACCACAGTTATATTTATGTAGATGTGCAACAAAGAAAATACTGAGCAGATTTGAATTCGGTGGTAGGTGGTGGCGCCCATTATCCACCCACTTAGTATAGTGGTACTGTTTTTAGGTAGCTCTACAGAGAGTGGCAAACAAAATGATTTCCTGTAAACCAAGAAAGCATTTACAACGCTGGATGGTAACTTTATAACCAACCAACACGTGTTCCCTACGTAACAACACGTGGATTGGCGAAGGGTTAGTTCCCCTCCACGGAACAACAAGCCTCGAACATGAACTGACCAAAAGGTGATGACTAAGGACCGAACAAAGGACATGGTATGGATAGCTACATGGAATGTAAGGAGTGCATATGATGAGGTGAAAGAGAGATTGTCCAAGTGCTTGAGGGTGCGAAAGTTGATGTATGTGGATTAACTGAAACTAAATGGTGACGTGAAAGTGTGAAAGAGTGGGAGAATAATGGGGTATATGTGCAGAAGTAGATGAGAATGAAAAGGCAAAAGAAGGAGTGTGTATTATTGTGAGTAACAGATGGAAGAAGAATATAAGAGTATGGATCAGTTGGTTCAAGGATTGTGTGGGTAAGATTTAAAGTTGGACTACAAATGTGGGCGATTGTGTGCATGTTTGCACCAATGAAAGATTGTGCAAGCAGAATGAGAGAAGAGTTCTGGAAGAATGTGGAATCATGCATGGAAAAATTTGAAAGGAAAGAGAGAGTGTTTTTGATTGGTGATATGAATGGAAAAGCAGGGAATGTGAAGGTGGATGGAGTAGTTGGTGAGTGGGGTGTGCCTGCAGAGATGGATGAGAATAGCGGTGCTTTAATGGACATTTGTGCCGGGAGGGGGTTGATGATAACTAATATCCTCTTCAGGCACAATATGATCCATAGGTATACGTGGTGAGTGACGAGAAGAGTGGGTGGTGAAATGAATGAACAGAAGGTAATGATTGATTATGTATGTGTGGATGAAAGGATGAGAAGGAATGTAATAGATGCGGGAGTATAGTTAAAGGGGATGGGGGAGTGGACTTTCGGACCACCACTAGGTGGTGGTCAGAATCAAAGTCCAAAGGAAATGGAGAAATAGAAGAAAGGAAGGACAGGAAGAAGTAGTTCACACAAGCAGGGTGGAAAAGTTACAAGAGGGTGGAAAAAAAAAGGCAGAATAAAAGAGGGAAATGGAGGAGCAATTGGGTAAATATAGACTGGAGCAGATGGGGGATGTGGAAGGTGGGTGCAAGATATTCACAGAAGAAATCTGTGTAGCATGTGAGGTGGTGTGTGGGGTGCAGGGAACAGCATGGTGGACTGAAGTGATGAGAGTGGCTGTGGCGGAAAAGAAGAAAGCATAATTATAAGTGGATGTGAAACAGAGGTGTGAAAGAAGTTGAGAGACAGAAGAGAGAGTTATACAGTATGTAGAGAGGAAGAGAGAGACGAAAAGATTAGTAAGAGGAAATGAGTTATTTGAGAGGAGCATGTGCAGTCACATGGAGAGACAGACTGACACTGAGGAAGTGAAGGAGCGTTATGGTGTGGATGTGGATGTGACAGGAAGTGTTAGGAGAAACACATTGAGGTGGTTTGGCCATGTGGAGAGGATGGAGAGTAAGAGACTGACGAGGAGAGTGTGAGTGAGGTGGAGGGAGGGGAAGGGGAGGGGGAGGGCAAGGATGAGATGGAGGGATGGAGTAGAGAGGTATATGACAGAGGGGGGTGTGAGCTGGGAGCAGGGCAATGAAATGGTGGGGGACAGGGCAACATGGAGGTGATTTGTTTGTGGCCACTCCTTACAGGATTAAGGCATTTGGCTATAGATGGATAGATAGACTTTCCTTTATGCTAAATTGCAAAATATTAACCCCTTTGTACTCACTGACACGTTAGTCGTCTTTTGGGTCTGGCTGCAAAAAAACGCATGGACACTTTTTATATCTGTAAAGCAAAAAAGCATTAGCCAGGCAGTAAGTTTTTGGCCAATCGGCGTCATTTTTGGATCGTCATAGCTTGCCGGGCAAGCTATGACGTAAAGTAATGAGTTGGCAACTGTGGGTCCCAAGATGCGCGGCAGCATGGACAGGTTGATTAGTACCACACCGGCTGTGAGGGGAGAAGGTAGCATGCGGTGGTGTCCCTTTACACCCTCTTCTATTACCCCTGCCCTGGGCATGCGTCATATTCACTATACCAATAGTGCTTGTGTATACTTTTTGGGCACTAATGTGATTAGACTTGGTGATTGCAATAGGAAATTAGGTGTCTGTGAATCGTTCCTGGTGGTTATCAGCCATTGGCCCAACGAAGATTGTGCTACTGTTTTTCGCCATGGCCCAACAACTACACTGCATCTACCCTGCACTAAATGTGAGTATTGAACCATTGAACAATAGTGACAGTGAATCAGGCTAATATAGTGTGCAATACTGGTGAGCAAGGAAATGGCGAGACGTGCAGCAGCTTTAGAAAGCAGGAAACTGCCTTATGACACCGCATTGTTATGAAAGGAAGAATTGACTAGGTGTTGAAGAAATCATTGTTTTATGCTGATATATGTTGGATAGTGTTATAGTGCAATAAACAGGAGTACAGTGCAATGAGTGTATGTGATAAAATATTAACTAGGGCATGAGTCATGTATGCATTACAGCCAGGGGATGCCGTCATTATAAGGGGATAAAGTAGAGGAGGTTTAGGGATATTTCATTTTATGATACTGTTATATTTATTCTGTATGCTTCCTGTGTGAAAGAAAGCATGAGTGTTATAGTGATATGTTTATCGTATACTTGCGTGGAAGAAATTAAACACTGCCCCACGTCCTCATTAGGAAATATCATCTGCGATACCTTAGGTAATCAAAATGTGACCTACAGAACACGTTCATGTACTGTTGTGGTGAAATATACTGTTTCTCATAAGCTGATAGATTTGGTTGTGTCTCATGTGAAATTAAAAAAATAAAGAGTGCAGCGTGTTCTTGTAAGGAAAATATCATCTGCTACACCTTAGAGCACAGGTAGGGACCACCTACGTGACCTAGGGAACAGTGCATGTACTTGTATTGGTGAAATGTACTGTTTCTTATAAATTGAAAGATTTGGTTATGTGTAATGTGAAAAGAAAATGAAAGAGTGAACCATGTGCTTATAAGGAAAATATCGGCTCCTACACCTGCCTTAGTGCAAAGGTAGCAAAATGCAATGTGAATTACGGGACACATGCATTTACTACCGTATTTCTCATAAAATGATGGATCTTGCCATGTCTCACGTGAACAAAACATGTAAACAGAGCAGCGTGTTCTCATAACGACTTAGCGCAAAGGTAGCGCTACCTGTCTTGCATACGAGAATTTGTTACAAGCACACGGTGTGCTGTTTACATGTTGTTTACACGAGACATAACCAGATCAATCACTTTATGAGAAATACAGTATCTTTCACCACTAAAGTACAAACACAAGTTCTGTTGGTCACATTGCGTTTCGCAACCTTCGCGCAAACTCAGATGTAGGAGACAATTTCTTCTTTACGAGAACACACTGCACTGTTTAATTTTTTTTTTTTTTTTTTTACATGAGACATAACCAAATTTATCACTTTATGAGAAAAAAAGTATATTTCACTATTAAAGAACATACATTTGCTCTGTAGGTCACGTAGGTGGCCACTACCTGTGCACTAAGTCGGGTGTAGGAGACGTTGTTTTTCAAAGACACACATATATCACTAATCCTTGCGTTGTGCCAGTGCTGAGCAAATTTCTTGGCTGGCTGTGAATACAATATCTTGATTGCTTTATTTCAGCTCACAACCCTAGCACAGCAATTAATTCTCCAGTTGGCTTGCAGCGACACCAGTCCATTGCAAAGATGAAATGGGGGTTGACACCAGAGCAGTGGAGAAGACTCCTCTATGAGATCAAGTCGGAGAGCGACAGTGAGAATGACCGTTCTGCGGTGGAGGATATTGAGCTGAGGCCTTCCGATCAGCAAGTGGAGCTGCCCTGCCACCTTCCACCACGGGAGACACCACCACCATCGGCGGCCGGCCTCACTGGAGAGCACTCCTTACCTTTAGGACCTGCCAGTCCCACCGCTCTTTTTGTCAGCTCTCCATCTCCAGGCCCCTCTGTCCCCTTGGCTGAGCCAGTGTCACCGGAAGCTGGGCCATCGTGTCACAATGGCCCTTTCACCCACGTCTGTTGTGCAGGATGGTACAGTGACATCCTCGGCGGCTAGGCTGAGGAGAATGGTGTCCCCAGAGCCCTCTGTCTCGCCCTCGTCCTCGTCTGAGGCGTTCCCTCCTAGACGAGGGCGCTGTGGTCCGCTGCCTGGACACAGGGGACATCAAAGAGGCTGGAGGGCAAGCCGAAGGATGTCGGCAGGCCAGCCCGCTGCCACCACCACCACCGCCGCTGAAGAGGATCCCGGGCAGAGCAGTGACCCGTTCATACCAAACCACGGGCCATTTACTGGCTCCCCAGGGATCAAGGTGGATATCCCAACAACTCCTCTGCAGTTCTTCCAGCTCTTCTTCACTCAGGAGTTGTTGTCATATTTCACCTTGGAAACCATCCGGTATGCCACATTCCTGGGGACTCAGCTGGATGCCTGGTTCACCTGTAATGAAGAGGAGATAGCCAAGTTCCTGGGGTTGTACCTGTTTATGGGGGTCGTGCACATGCCGATCACCAGGCACTACTGGAGGAGCACTGAGCTGCATGACTACCCAAGGTTCAGGCAGGCGATGAGTGGAAGGCACTTCAGCGCCATCCTGAAGCACTTCCACACCTTCAACTCGTTCGCCTTACCCTGGGACAACCAAGATTGGCTCATCCACCTTTGCACCATCATGGAGTAACTCCTTCAGCTGTTCCAATCAACGTACCAACCCGAGGAGCAGCTCAGCCTCGATGAGGGGTCTCTGGGGTGGAAGGGCAGGCTGTCCTTCCACGTCTACAACCCCCAGAAACCCATCAAGTACGCCATCTAGCTCTACATGGTGGCTGAGTCATCCTCAGGCTACGTTTGGAGCCTCGACATCTACACGGGGGTGCAGCGGACCCTCAAGAACACCGTGTGGGGGCCCATGGAACTGTTGAAGGACCAGGGCTATAAGTTACTCATGGACAACATAACAATTCTGTAGCCCTGTGGAAATGACTCATCACTGCAGGCCTTCAAGGGTGTGGGACCCTATGGCTGCCTAGAGGAGCACCACACCAGCTGCAGGCCATTGCCAGGGCTAAGAGCCTGCCCAAGGGGGGAATGGAGTACAGGTACAAGGACAATGTGCTCGTCTTGCTGTGGAGGGACAAGCACATTGTCAACATGGCGTCCACCTTCCACAGCACCGACATCATTCTGAAAAGGGTTCGAGGGAAGGTGCGGGGTAATGATGGGTGGACAACCTACGTGGAGAAGGTTGTCAACAAGCCTGTCATTGTGGAGGACTACATCAGACACATGGGTGGAGTGGATCATTTCGATCAGATGGTCCAGTACCACCCCGTTCACCGGTGAACCTAAAGTGGACAAAGAAGATCATCCTCTACTTCGTCCATATGGCACTCTTAAATGAGTTCGCCTTGTACAAAAAGTACAGACACAGGACAGTAACTCTCCTTGAATTTGTGGAGCAGATCATCTACAAGCTTCTGCATTTCCATCAAGAGGACTGGCCTATGTCTGGACACGTTATCCACCACGCCCCAGATGTACCTACCTGACGGCCAGCACCACCAAGACCTTGCACCCAGCAGTCACAGGCATCAGTGCTAGGATGGGTCCAGCCACCACCACTACCAGCACTGCATGCAGGAGGACCACCAGGAGTGCCATCAACACCACCAGCACTGCCTGCAGCAGGCCCATCACGGGTGCCAGCACGCCACCGCCTCCAGTTGCTAGTCCGTTGGGAGAACCCATGCTTGGGCCTGTAGCTGCCCCTCCTGCACAAAAGGACCACAGAGCACGAGGACATCCAAGCAAGTGTTGCTGGGTGATAGACGATGACGTGAGGTTGGACCGCACTCTGGACCAGCACCAGGTGAGGATCCTCAACAGGAAGAGGCTCAGGTGTACCTTGTGTTCAGTTGGGGGTGAGGAAGGACACAAAGAACATGTGTCCTGTATGTGATTTGCTGCTTTGCATGGGTGATTGTTTTGAGTGGTATAGTCAGCCAAAAAAGTCGTGTCTTCGTTCCAAACCCTGTAAATATTCAAACGGATAAGTCGAAGCAGCAGGGATAGCTTCACAAGTCTGGCAACTGTGTCAGACCAGACGGTGGTGGGGGTGAGTGGTTTGGCGTGCCTTGTATTACTGTCGGGTGAAAATTGTTGAGAATAACACACTGGGTAATAGCGTAATAGTAAACTTTTACCACTATTGTGTCACGAAACGTCTACATATGCATCATAATGAGTTTACATGTAATCAAAATATACTGCAGTTTCGTATACATGGGTTATGTCTAATTCATCTTTGATATTTGTAATACTTCTGAAGACGGTATAACGGTGGAATGCGTTTCATAAGTGTTTGGAATTTAATGAAACGTCAAGATTATGATAATATAAAACAGCTTTTATAACTGATAACTAAAATCTCCCCTCTATTTCCCGTTGTCCAGTATAGATAACTGAATAACTGTGAAGGTATGACTATATACTGATGGGTGTACTGTATATCTTGGTTTCATCACCTTGCATAACACTTGTGGCTAGGTTTCCCTATAGATATAAATAAGACTACATGCCGCATCGCCCATTCTTCAGTACAGCGGCTATGCGTCCGTGCGGCCAAGCATGTAATAGTGGGGCTTGTTTTAGAGTGAATTCAGACTATGAGAATGAATGTTGTTGTGGAGGAGGTGGTGATGGTGGTTATTGTTGTGGTGATGGTGATGGTGCTTATTGTTGTGGTGGTGGTGATGGTGGTTTTTGTTGTGGTGGTGGTGATGGTGGTTTTTGTTATTGTGGTGGTGATGGTGGTTTTTGTTGTTGTGGTGGTGATGGTGCTTTTTGTTGTGGTGGTGGTGGTAGTGGTTATTGTATTGGTAGCGGTGGTTGTTGCTGTTATGGTGGTGGTGGTGATGGTGTTTTTTTTTTTTTTTTGTGGTGGTGTTGATGATGGTGATTTTTGTTGTGGTGGTGATGGTGATGATGGTTTTTGTTGTTGTTGTTGTATTGGTGGTGATTGCTGTGGTGGACCGGTGGTGGTTGTTTTTGTGGTGGTGGTTGTTTTTGTGGTGCGGTTGTTTTTGTGGTGCGGTTGTTTTTGTGGTGGTGGTTGTTTTTGTGGCGCGGTTGTTGTGGTGGTGGTTATTGTGGTGATGGTTGTTAATGTGGTGGTGGTTGTTCTGGTGGTTGATGTTGTAGTGATGGTGGTTATTGTGATGGTAGTGGTTGCTTTTGTGATGGTTGTGGTTGCTTTTGTGGTGGTTGTTGTGGTGGTTATTGTGATGGTAGTGGTTGATGTGGTTGTGGTTGTGGTGATGGCGGTTGTTGTTGTGGTGGTGGTGGTGGTTGCTGTCGTGGTGATTGTTGTGATGGTTGTGGTTGTTGTTGCTGTTGTGGTGGTTGTGGTGGTGGATGTGGTGGTGGTGGCTGTGGTGGTTGTTGTTGTTGTGGTGGTAGTTGTTGTTGCTGTGGTGGTGGTGTTGTTGTTGTGGTCATGGTGGTTGTTGTTATGGTGGTGGTGGTGGTTGTTGATATGGTGGTGATGGTTGTTGTTGTGATGGTGGTGGTGGTTGTTTTGGTGGTGGTGGTTGTGATTGTGGTGGTAGTGGTGGTGAAGGTGGTTGTTGATGTTATGGTTGTTGTTGTGGTGGTGGTGGTGGTTGTGGCTGTTGTTATGGCGGTGGTGGTGGTTGTCGTTGTTATGGTTGTTGTTGTTATGGTTATTGTTGTGGTGGTGGTGGTTTTGTTGTGGTAGTGGTGGTGGTAGTGGTGGTTGTTGTGGTGGTGGTGACTGTTGTTGTGGTGGTAATGGTTGTGGTTCCTGGTTCATCTGAAATGTGAACTCGGTGGACTGTAGGTTTAAATTTCCCTTCTACAACCCACGATCCTCCTTTTGAGGGATAGGGAAGCAGCTGTGGGACGTTTGCATAACCAGTCAGTTGAGCCGTTCAACGGTGCTCATGCTATTGGTGTCACTCGATGTATTCCGACGCTTTCTGCACCCAAAAGCAGCAGCGTTGCGGTATTTCTAGGTAAATGGTGGTCAACTTTGCCCACTGTCAGGAACACGACATCGTCTGCCTCGACCGTTCCAAAATAGCTGCCGGGCAGATGCATCTCAACTAGTCATGCGGCATCTAGACTTATTTATATCTATGGGTTTCCCTCACCCCTTTACCAAAACACTAACCACTTGTGGAATGCATTTCTCGTTATTACTATGAAGGCACCGCATGCGTCTGCCACACCACACATGGTATATATACAATATATCCTGCCATGTTCAGAAGGTAAACATAATGTAAAAACACAGCTTTCTCTCCTTTATTCCGACGGAGGGGGTGTGGCAGGAAAGTGGGGAGGGGGCGGGGTTGCACCTCGTCATTTCATTTGACGTTTGGTTGGCTACACGATCTAGGCATTATTTCTAGTTGACGATACATTTCATTATTTACAGGTATTAAATCACGTGTAATATCACAATTAGCACCTTTACTATGTGGTGTAATGCTAGACTACACTGCCAACAACAACTACTGTACAGCATACACATCCTTCATTACCCCACCTCCACCCCCAAACCACTCACCTTCACCACCGTCTGGTCTGACACAGTTGCCAGACTTGTGAAGCTGTCCCTTCTGCTTCGACTTATCTGTTCGGTTATTTACGGGGTTCGGAAAGAAGACACGACTTTTTTGGCTGATTATACCATGCTGAGCCATACTTTCACTAGAGGAGCATGCACACACACACACACACACACACACACACACACACACACACACACACACACACACAGAGGGAGTCAATCGAGGCAGACGTGCGACATCAGCGCTCCGTACTGAACCAACGCGGCCAGTGGCATTGCCTAAATTAGTATCTTTGTATGAGTCAAGCTCTGTACCAGGTTAGACTAAATGATTTTTCATTATTAAAAGGAAAAAAATAATAAGTTTAAACAAGACTTGTTCAAACAGAAAAGAGAACCAAGACGAAAAAATGCGCTGAGTCAGCTGAGGTGTGTTTAGACTACAGCAACACGGGGAAAGTGTACATACTCTGTAAGTACATACTCTGTTCTTTTAGTATTGCAAAATGGATACATACTTTAGTAAAGCAAGTTTGGAAAAGAAAAGGGATAAAGGTAAAAAGCAAAATGATGATTTCTACCAAGAACTGGTTGAAGTGGAGACTCACAATAGACTGGTTGAACGTGTACACAAACTAGAAATGGCTTTCAAAAATGAAATTGATGAAATAAAGAAGCAGATGCACTTGCAAAAGGAAGAAATAGAAAAACTAGGAAGGGAGGCCAACAAGAAAGACACAACCATCAGTGAACTAACAGTGGAATTGAATACATTCAGGAAGAAAATGAGTGAAATGGCAAGTACAGTAGTCAATCACGAGAGTGTTAGGGAAGAGTTCAAAAATGACACAGAGACACTTAGGCAAGTAAGCAGTCTTATAGACCAGAGCAGTGATATTGAGGAGAAGATAACACAGGTGAATGAAGCTGTGCAAAGCTACAAAAATGATGTGGAAACCACGTATGCTGAAATGGTGAAAGTAAAGAAAGACTTAGAAACAAGGGTGGAGGAAAAAAGCATTAAAAAGGAAGTGAAAAGAATAATCCAAAACAATCCAAAGTTAGTCAGAGATTCAGTAGATATAAACAAATCTATAGTAATCACTGGTATAGAAGAGGAAGAAGTAAAAAACAAGATCACAAGAGACAAAAAGGAGATGGCAAATGTAATGAGCTTACTGAAAGAAGTATCAGAGGAAATCTGTAGTAAAGACATAGAGGAACACAAAAGGTTAAGGAAATACGAGAAAAGCACGACAAGACCTCTAAAGGTGACTTTCCAGAGTGTAAACACTGTGGAAGAGATACTAAAAAATGCAAAGAATCTTATGGAAAAAGAGGAGTTCAAAAATGTATGGATAAAAAGATGCCTAACACAAGAGGAACTGGAATTACTGAAAGAGAAAAGGGAGGAAGCAAAAACAAAAAATGAGGGAAGATCAGAAGAGGTTAAGAAGAAATTCTTTTACAAAGTAATAGGATTGCAGGTACGAAAGTGGTACACAAACAGGATGGAATAAAAAGGAGGAAGGTAGTAGAACCATGTCATGACAAGTATATGGACAAGATGATACAGTTGATGTACTCAAATGTGGATGGAATGGTATCTAAATTACTATAGATGAATGATTATGTCAGAGAAAATGAACCACAAATAATTTGCCTAACTGAAACAAAATTAACACCAAGGATATCCAATGACATACTAAACTTAGAGGAATGCAATATATGGAGAAGAGACAGAAATTTAAAAAAAGGAGGAGGAATTACAATATTAACTAAGAAAAATCTAAAAGTCAATGAAATAAAACTAGATATACCATCACAAGAAGAACTGATTGCAGTAGAGATCAACACATCTGACGGGAAAGTAATTGTAGCCAATTTGTACATGCCACCCAGATCAAACACATGGGAAAGAGACGAATATGAGGACCTGGCAGAGAGTATAATTCAGAGTTTAAGATCATTACTACATAAAATGGAAGAGAAATCGGAAAGAATTATACTAACTGGGGATTTTAATACAAATATAAATTGGAATACTCTAGATATAATTAGCCAAGAAAGCTGTTGGAACCAAAAGCTCCTGGATCTCGTGCAAGAGTTTTTCCTAATGCATGTGAGGGAAACCACCAGAAAAAGAGGACTTGATGTACCTTCAGTGCTAGATCTAATATTTACTAGGCAAGAAAATGATATTGACAGTTTAATATATCACCCTCCACTCGGCAAAAGCGATCATGCAGTACTAAATTATACCTTCAGGATAGCATATGACATAGTAAACAGCAATGACAGTTACAAAAAGAGCCTAAACTATAAAAAGGGAAATTATCAAGACCTAAAGAAGTATTTCTTAGAAGTTGATTGGGAAAATTAGCTTAGAGGACAAGATTTAAATGCTGTATATACAAAATTCTGTGAATTTTATGAAATAGGAGTCCAGAAGTACATCCCACAGCACAAAGAAGCAGATAAGAAAATACAGAAATGGTTCAATACAGAATGTAAAAAATCAAAAGAAAGAAGAGATTTGTTGTGGAATAGATACAGAAGACACAATAGTGAAAGGGAGTATAATAATTACAAACAGGCAAGAAACGATTATACAAGAATAAGGAGGGAAGCCCAAAAACAGTTTGAGGAGGATATAATAAATAAAAGTAGTGATCAACCAAAGCTGTTTTACAGCTATATCAGAAGCAAAACCAAAGTAAAAGATATAATACAATCCATTACGGACGAGGGAATCACTTATACACAAGAGAACGATATTTGTGAAGCACTAAATAAAAATTTCCAATTAGTTTTTACAGAAGAAAAAAATTTTGAGAGGGACTATGTGGAACATGCATGTCCACACATACTACCAGATATACAAATAGCAGAAAAAGTAATACAGGAGGAGTTAAGTAGATTAGACAGAGGAAAAGCAAGTGGTCCTGATGAAATTTCACGTTCGGTACTACGAGAATGTGTAAAGGAGTTAAGTAAACCAATATTTTTAATTTTCAAGAAATCCTTGAGGCAAGGTAAACTACCTGATATTTGGAAAAAAGCAAATATTGTCCCCTTATTCAAGAAAGGAAATAGACAAAATCCACTCAACTACCGACCAGTATCACTTACTAGTGTTGTAAGCAAGGTATTAGAAAAGCTTATAAGAAAAGCTTGGGTAAATCATCTAGAACACAGTATGATAACAGAAAGTCAGTTTGGTTTCAGAAAAGGAAAATCGTGTGTTACTAATCTGTTGAGCTACTATGACAGAGTAACAGACACAATATAGGAAAGGGAAGGATGGGTGGACAGTATCTATTTAGATTTCAAGAAAGCATTTGACACAGCACCACACCAAAGACTTTTATGGAAACTGTACCATCAAGGAGGAATTCGAGGCAAACTGTTTTGTTGGATGCAAGACTTTCTCATAAAAAGAGAAATGAGAACAGTACTAAGAGGAAACTACTCATCATGGAAAGAAGTGACTAGTGGAGTACCACAGGGTTCAGAGCTGGCACCAATCATGTTTTTAGTGTATATAAATGATATAAACAGTAACACTGGAAATGAGAGCTATCTGAATATGTTAGCAGATGATGCAAAAATACAAAGGAGAATTACTAACACAGACTCTTGTAAAGAGCTAAAGAGAAGAATTAAATAAACTTCATGAATGGAGTAGTACATGGCAAATGGAATTCAATGTGGACAACTGTCATGTAATCAAGTATGGTAAAAGTGGAAAAAGACCTGATTGGGATTATAAGTTAGGAAATAAAACCCTATACACATCAGAAAGAGAGAAAGACCTAGGTGTGATTATCAATAACAGACTATCTCCGGCTGACCACATCAGCGAGAAGGTACGGAACATGTATACACTGCTTGTAAATATGAGAATAGCATTCACATACATAAATGAAGACATGCTAAGAAGGATAATAACATCATTCATTAGACCAACCCTGGAATATGCATCAGTAGTCTGGAGTCCTCATCTCAAAAAGCACATAGACAAGATTGAAAAAGTTCAAAGGGCCGCTACAAGATGGATACCAAGCTTAAGGGACCTAAGCTACGAAGAAAGACTAAATAAACTGAATCTACCAACACTACAGGAGAGAAGGAAAAGAGGTGACATGATAATGCTATATAAGTGCATATCAGGGAAGGAGAAAATAGACATAAATGATTACTTAACATATGGAGAAGCATCAGCAAGAGGACACTGCAAAAAACTGCATAAGAAGAGAGGTGATAAAGACGTAAGGAAATTCAGTTTCCCAAACAGAGCAATTGATCAGTGGAATGCACTACCAAATGAAATAGTGTGTGCCAAAACAATTCACAAATTTAAGGATATGTACGATAAATGTGGTTTCAGACACGGGACAGTACGAGCTTGACTCATTCCTGTAAAGATACAATTAGGTAAGAACACACACACACACACACACACAAAGTAGTGATCAACCAAAGCTATTTTACAGCTACATCAGAAGCAAATCCAAAGTAAAAGAGAAAATACAATCCATTACGGACGAGGGAATCACCTATACACAAGAGAAGGATATTTGTGAAGCACTAAACAAGAAATTCCAATCAGTTTTTACAGAGGAAAAAAATGTTGAGAGGGATTATGTGGAACATGCATGCCCACACATACAACCAGATATACAAATATCAGAAAAAGTAATACAGGAGGAGCTAAGTAAATTAGACAAAGGAAAAGCAAATGGTCCTGATGAAATTTCATGTTGGGTACTACGTGAATGTGCAAAGGAGTTAAGTAAACCATCATTTTTAATTTTCAAGAAATCCTTGAGTCAAGGTAAACTACCTGATATTTGAAAGAGAGCAAACATTGTTCCCTTATTCAAGAAGGGGAATAGACAAAATCCACTCAACTACTAACCAGTATCATTAACCAGTGTTGTAAGCAAGGTATTAGAAAAGCTTATAAGAAAAGCTTGGGTAAATCATCTACAACACAATATGATAACGGAAAGACAGTTTGGTTTCAGAAAAGGAAAATCTTGTGTTACTAATCTGTTGAGCTACTATGACAGAGTAACAGACACATTACAGGAAAGAGAAGGATGGGTGGACAGTATTTATTTAGATTTCAAGAAAGCCTTTGACACAGTACCACACCAAAGACTTTTATGGAAACTGTACCATCAAGGAGGAATAGCAAACTGTATTGTTGGATGCAAGATTTTCTCATAAGAAGAGAAATGAGAACAGTACTAAGGGGAAATTACTCATCATGGAAAGAAGTGACTAGTGGAGTACCACAAGGCTCAGTGCTGGCACCAATCATGTTTTTAGTGTATATAAATGATATAGACAATAACATTGGAAATGAAAGCTATTTAAATATGTTTGCAGATGATGCAAAAATAAAAAGGAGAATTACTAACAGACTCTTGTAAAGAGCTACAAGAAGAATGAAATAAACTTCATAAATGGAGTAATACATGGCAAATGTAATTCAATGTGAACAAGTGTCATGTAATCAAGTTTGGTAAAAGTGGAAAAGGACCTGATTGGGATTGTACGTTAGGAAATAAAACCCTACACACATCAGAAAGAGAGAAGGACCTAGGTGCGATTATCAATAACAGACTATTTCCGGCAGACCACATGAGTGAGAAGGTACGGAACATGTATACTATCTTTCTATCTATCTCTTGCCAGACGCCTCAATCCCGTTTGGGGTGGCCACAAACAAATCGCCTCCAAGTCGCCCTGTCCCCCGCCATTTCACTGCCCTGCTCCCAACTCACACCCCCCTCTCTCATATACCTCTCCACCCCATCCCTCCATCTCATTCTCGGCCTCCCCCTCCCTCTTCCCCCCTCCAGCTCACTCACATACACTCTCTTCGTCAGTCTTTCACCCTCCATCCTCTCCACATGGCCAAACCACCTCAGTGTGTTCCTCATAACGCTTCCTATCACATCCACATCCACACCACAACGCTCCTTTATATCCTCATTCCTCAGCCTGTCTCTCCACTTGACTCCACAGGCTCCTCTTAAATAACTCATTTCCACTGCTCTCACTCTTGACTTGTGTCCTTCCAACAATGTCCAAGCTTCACTTCCGTACGTTAGAGTTGGTATCACAATACTGTCATGTAGTAACTTTTTCAATTCCATGCTCACTTCCCTGTTTCTTATCACTGCTATCAAAGAACCAGCAACCTTTCTTCCCTGCTGTACCCCTTCAAGCACTTCACCCTCCAAACCTCCATCCCTACTCATCACACTACCCAAGTACTTAAACGTACTCACATTTTCCAATTCCTCACCATCCAACCTCGCTGTACATTCACTAACTTCACCTTTCTCAAAGACCATCACTTTACTCTTCCCTACATTCACCTTTAGATTCCGTTTCTTACACACTCTCTCAAACTCATCCACTAAGCCTTGCAGCTCCCCTTCATCTTCACTCAACAGCGCAGTATCATCTGCAAACAACAGTACAGGGAGTTTCCAAACACTATCCTCTCTCACCAGGGCCACTCCAACATCCACTACTCCACCTTGTACCTCTTTTATTACCCCATCCATGTACAGATTGAACAACCATGGAGACATGACACATCCCTATTTCAAACCAACTTTCAAAGAGAAAAATTCACTTAGTTCACCATCCACACGCACTGCAGCCTTCACACCATCGTACATACTCTTCACAGCATTCAACAACTTCCCATCTACTCCATATATTCTTAACACTTTCCACAATCCTTGTCTATCCACCCTGTCATATGCTTTCTCCAAATCCATGAAAGCCGCATACAACTTCTTTCCCTTCTCTAGAAACTTTTCCACTAAAGATCTAAGAATGAATATCTGATCTACACAACCTCTTCCCTTCCTAAAGCCTCCCTGTTCTTCTCCAACTAATTTCTCTGTTCTTTCTGTAACTCTGTCTATAAGTATCCTACCATACACTTTTCCTATTATACTAAGAAGACAAATGCCCCTATGATTACCACACACTTCTTTTTCCCCTTTTCCTTTGTACAAGGAACTAATTATACCTGACTTCCAATCCTCCGGGACTCTACCTTCCTCCCCGGCCAATCTGCACATCTTCCACATCCATTTTACTACTAATACTCCCCTATGCTTCAGCATTTCACCAAACACTCCATCAATTCCTGGGGCTTTCCCTGATTTAACTTTCTTCATTGCTTCCACAACTTCTATCCTACTGATTTCTTCCTGTCTTCTGACCTCCCTCCTTCTCCCAGCCATTCCCCAGCCAATTATACTCGCATTACTTCCATCCTCTACGTTCAACAATTCCTTAAAGTGTTCTCTCTATCTGCTCACTTTTTCTCCCTTCTCCACTAGTAATCTACCATTTTTATCTTTCACTCCTCTGCTAACTTCACTTCCACCCTGTCTTACTCTTTTCACTTCTCTCCAGAACATTTTCTTACAGTCCCTCCACTTTACACTCAAATTCCTTCCAAATTCCTCATCCACTCTCTTCTTACTCTCTCTTACTAATCTTTTCACCTCTCTCTTTCTTTCCACATATAACTCCCTCTTCTGCCTCTCAACTTCTTCCACGCCCCTATTTCTCATCCATTCATTGTATGCTTTCTTCTTTTGTGCCACAGCTTGTTTCACCTCTTCAGTCCACGACGCTGTTCCTTGCACCCCCCTCGGTCTTCTCTTCCTTCCACACACCACATCACATGCTGCACATATTTCTTCTGTAAATATCTTACACACACCTTCCACGTCTCCCATCTGCTCCAATTTATATTTGCCCAATCGTTCCTTCACTTCTCTCTTATACTCTGCCTTTTTCTCATCCTCTTGCAACTACTCCTTCCTCTCGTCTTTCCCTTCTTCTATTCCTCCATCTTACTTGCATTCTAATTCTAGCCACCACCAAGTAGTGGTCAGAAAATCCACTCCCCCAACCTCTATACACTCTTGCATCCTTTACACATCTTCGCATCCTTTCATCCACACACACATAATCAATCATTGCCTTCCTTTCATTCAGCTCACCACCCACCCTTCTCATCACTCGCCATGTATACCTGTGGATCATTTTATGCCTGAAGAGCGTATTGGCTATCACCAACCCCCTCCCAGCACTAATGTCCACTAACGCACTCTCATTCTCATCTATCTCAGCAGGCACACCCCACTCACCAACTATTCCATCCACCTTCACATTCCCAACTTTACCATTCATATCACCAATCAAAAACACTCTCTCATTCCTTCCAAACTTTTCCATGCACACTTCCACATTTGTCCAGAACTCTTCTCTCACCCTTCTAGCACAATCTTGCGTTGGTGCATACACACACACACAATCGCCCACATTTGTATTCCAACTTTCAACTTTACCCACACAGTCCTTGACCCAACTGATCCATACTGTCTTATGCTCCTCTTCCATCTTTTACTCACAACTATACATACTCCTTCCTTTGCCCTCTCATTGTCACCTACTCCAGCACATTTACCCCATCCATACTCCCATTCTCTCACACTTTCTCCTCTCCCTTTTGTTTCAGTTATTCCACATACATCCACTTTCGCACCCTCAAGCACCTGGACAATCTCTCTCTCTTTCACCTCATCATTCGCTCCTCTTATATTCCATGTACTCATTACCAAGTCCTTTGTTCGGTACTGGGTCGTCATCGTTTGGTCAGTCCTTGTCCGAGGCTTCTTGTTTGTTTTTTTAGTTAGTTGTTTTCCGGGGAGGGGCACTAACCCTCCGCCAACCCTTTTAGTCGCCTTTTACGACAAGCAGGGATACTGGGGGAGTATTCTTGAAAACCCCCCTACCCCCAGGGGTATACACTGCTTGCAAATATGACAATAGCATTCACACACATAAATGAAGACATGCTAAGAAAGATAATAACATTATTCATGAGACCAACCCTGGAGTATGCATCAGTAGTCTGGGGTCCTCATCTCAAAAAACACAGACAAGATTGAAAAAGTTCAAAGGGCTGCTACAAGATGGGTACCAAGCTTTAGGGATCTAAGCTACGAAGAAAGACTAAATAAACTGAATCTACCAACACTACAGGAAGGAAGGAAAAGAGGTGACATGATAATGCTATATAAATGCATATCAGGGAAGGAGAAAATAGACATAAATGATTACTTATCCTATGGGGAAGCATCAGCAATTGGACACTGCAAAAAACTGCATAAGAAGAGAGGTGATAAAGACGTAAGGAAATTTAGTTTCCCAAACAGAGCAATTGATCAGGGGAATGCACTACCGAATGAAATAGTGTGTGCCAAAACAATTCACAAATTTAAGGATATGTACGATAAATATGGTTCAAGACACGGGACAGTATGAGCTTGACTCATTCCTGTTAAGATACAATTAGGTAAGAACACACACACACACACACACACACACACACACACACACACACACACACACACACACACACACACACAGTACAAAACTCACCTCCAAACCCATCTGGTCCTGCAGGAAGATCATTGCCACTGGAGAAGTAAGTGATTTTCTTGTTTTATTTATATATTTACCTATCTTTATGTCAGTACATTTACACATACATTTATATTGTTCTTTACCTCAACACAAATGACGGGGAAATAAGTACAGCTTCAGTTTCAGCTGCTAGCAACAGGTGTAATGTTCATGTGTGGTTTCTGAGAGGACTAAAAAAAAAAAAAAAACAAGTAATTTTATGAGTTTTTGGTATAAAACCAAAAAAAGCCTAGCTAGCAAGCATAAAAATGTTTGTGCACTATGGGAAAATAAGGTAAGTGAATGTGGCTGACGGCAGTTCAGTGTGCGGGTGGGTACACCTTAGTTTTTTGCATTTTTCTTGAAAACAATGAGGCTTAGGATCACCGTTGTGGTCTCAAATGAAAGCCAATGAAATTCTGCATAGGATAATAAATAAAAACATAAGACTGCCGAGAAAAGTTTTTCTCTAGAGCTCCCTGGATAACAAATCTGTTGTCTGTCAGAAATGGACTTTACTTTTTCGATTATTACCTCGTATCAAAATGCCACCTACCCCCATTCGAAAGCTAATAAAATTCTCTTTCCAATGATGGTATAACATGCTGAGATTGATCAGTAAACATTCGAGTTATGATGTTGGGAAGTGTGTTGAATGTTCCCAAATATTAATTCACACGGCCTTAATGCTTATCTTGTAGAACAAGCATCGACGAATAGGAATATTTGGGTTTTGTAGCAAAATTCATATGTTTGGGTGGCGAACCCAAGCAGAGAATACACTTTTTTGGAGCAGGCAGCGGGCGGGGTTGGAGGGAGAGAAAAGCTGATGTGTTGTGGAACACAGAACTTATTATACTTCTCCGCATATGAAAGGGTTAAGTTAATTTCTTTTTTTTTAATCATAGGATTTTTAGTGAAACAACTGTGTCTCATACTTTTGGAGATAATTCAGTTTCAAATATGCAATTTTTGCACCAAAAATGAGTATGTGACCTTCAAAAACAGGTCAAGGTCATTAATATTTGGCATCATTACATGGGTTACCCTAGGCTACCTTCCTGTATAATATCATCGAGATCTGAGAAAAAATACAAAAAAAAAAAAAAAACTAGTAACCTATTGACTTATTGTGTAGCCACAATACGAAAACTTTACCATAACTATTTATGATATATATTGATTGTCTTAAGTGGCTGACGGTATGCTTAATTGTAGCCATATTCGATTCTGTTAATGAGAGGGACAATACCTATATTTCAGTAAAGTTACAGTTTTCGTGGATTTCTCTAAAATGTGATAACACATTTTAAAGAAATCCACAAAACTTGATCATATTTGAATAGGGTACTGTCCACTAGAATAAATGGCAATATATTCAGCCAATTTTCTGAACTACCCTTTTTTTCATAGAATTTTCAACCAAATAACTGTATCTCAGTTAGTTTCTGACCTATTCCAATTTCAGATATACAATTTTTGCAACAAAAATGAGTATATGACTTTCAAAAATAGGTCAGGGTCTTTTATATTTGGCACAAGAAGTTGGGTTACCCTAGGGCACTGTTAGGGTGAGAACCAGGAGAGAGATGGAAACAGCAAGGCCAGTTTGAAAATTATTCTAATAGGTTCAGGCAAGGGCACATTCTCTCTCTAGAGTGACCTGAGTGAGACTGCCTGCCAGCCCCGGGCACGGTCGGTCACAGGAAACTTCCAACTTGAATTCAAACTCTAGCACCCCCTCTCCACTGCAGTGAATTCCCCACTTCCTGCAATATTGTTGCAAAGCACACTGGTCGAGGAGGAAGGAGGTCACTGCAATAACAAAACAATGGGTAAATAATGACACTAAACATAACTTAAGACTAGGTGCTACATGACAAAATTTACATGTCACATACATGCTGACTTCAGAATGGCATAATTGCTACAACAATAAGGAATTCAATTACATGAGCTGGAGCAATCATTGCTCTGGTATCATGGTATAAGTGCAACAAAGTTATACATATTACGAAACACCTTAACATGCCTAGGGGTAGAAAACACTTCAGTGTCATGGTAGAAAGGTTTCTAGGTGTCTTGGGGTGCGCCTAGCTTGCCACGGCCTCTCCAGGGGAGGGAGAGGCTGAGAAGCCTCCCCTCTGTGGTCGGCCTCCCACCAGGGACCACCTTCAATGTGTGTGGTGGGTGTCTGTTGCCCTGGCTCCTTGTAGGGGGGCAACTGCTAGGGTTGCTGATGACTTCCAACTCTTTGCCCTAGATCTTGGTGAGTGCATGGTGGTCTGTGATGAAGGTGAGGTCTGGACATCCCAGCAGGAACAGGTGCATCTTTTTCAGGCACCATGTAATGGCAAGGGCCTCCCCTTCCAATGCTGAGTAGCCCATCTTGGCCACTGTTAGATGGCGGCTGCTGCATAGGGCTTGTTTCCAGCTGCCCTTGCAGCACAAGGTTTCATGGCAATATATATATATATATATATATATATATATATATATATATATATATATATATATGTATATATATATATATATATATATATATATATATATATATATATATATGAGTGGCAAAAATAAAGTAAGAATACATATTTTCAGCAGTGCACAGGGGGGCTGGCGGGGAGGGAGTGGAATAAAATCACGTGCTGGAAAACTTAATAAAAACTTACCGTGCATGAGAGGGTTTACAATCAAAGTAATGCTCATGGCATTTTTTAATGAGGCGTGTAAAAGAACGTCTTTCTTATATGAAAGTCAATTCACTGCAGATGTAGCAGAAAGAATTCGAACTATTTACACAGTTTCTCGGCATGATAATGGCGGATGGGGTATCAGCACACCACTTGAATATACAAAAACACAATCTGTCAACTGAGTGGAAAACACACTGTTTACATATTGAGTTCTAGCCAGCAACTGGCAGGAAACTGCTACCCAGGACTGGGCACTGCTTGAAGGTCCCAACATGTCCAGTCGTGTTTCTGCGTGTCCCTGGTGACTCATTTATCTAGGTTTGTGCTTTCAAAAAGAAGCTATTCTACTTAACAAACAATGAGCATAGCTATGTTAAACTTTTTGTTTCAAATTATCCATAGAGCACTGGGACATATATACTCTACCTAATTTTATGCAAGTATGCTAAAAGAAAAAATAAATAAATAAAAGCAAACTATGGGTGATAAAGAAATTCAGAAAACATGTTTGGATTCAGCGTGCAAAAGTATATAAGAAACAATTATTATTTTCCTTGTGACAAAATCTTTGTTGACCAGTGTTATCTGGAAGGAATCTGCTTACAGTAAACATTCAGTTGGCAAGTTCTTAACCCACAATGTGCAGGCTATTTTTAGCCCTATGGGTCATCCTAGTGCCGGCCCTTTTTTTACTTTACTTTTTTGGCTAAAATGATAGATTTTGATGTGGAAACAACGAATTTCGCCATTAAAATCCTCACCGAGGCTCTGAAATGAGTTTTACTGAGTCCTGCATACTCGTGTACAGGTATAGCCACTCTCACGCTCACCAAGTACGTGAGAGAAAGCAGTTTTGTATGTGAGGTATACTCAGGTATTTATACTCGGAAGGTATAGCAATGTTCAGTACACTTTTCTGATTACTTACTGTATTACTTCAGCATCTATCACAATTTGCATGTCTTTCTCGCTGTGAATGCATTATCTTACATTTACTTGAAGATAGGTACAACCTGACATCATTACGTACAGTCCTAGCACTTACAAGAAGGTATTTACAACTTGACCAGTCCTTACACTTACAAGAACATATTTACAACTTACATGAAAATATTTACAAAATGCCTTCACTATCTACAGCACTGGGTGAGGCACACAGGCAGAGTGGGGGGGAGCGAGCCAGTGTATGGCCTTGACAGCCTGGGGGATGGTAGAGGAACAGTTAACTTACATGCCTGCCAATTTTTACCCACGAATCTTGAAAAATGCAGCCACAGTGAAGTTTTTTATTTTACACCATTTTAAAACAGCATTGGCACTGGCTGCGGAATTATGTCAGACCATTTTAAAACAGCACTGGCATGCGGCGGGTTAAGACAAAAGTAAAATGCACTCGTGCATTCCTAAACATCTTTCTCTTCATAGCTTGTTAATATTACACAAGAAGCTACCTTAGGTTAATTTAAGTACATGTTCCAAATATGAATGACTTTGAACTACGTTTAAAGGTCACAGGATGGTTTATGATGCCAAAATCTCATACCTTATATATCATAAATAGCTATGGTGAAATTCCTTATTGTAGCTACACAATAAGTAAACAGGTAATTAGTTATGCTTTGGTACATGTATGGTGAAGCTAATTGTTTTTGTTAAGTATTATCATCATCATTTTTCTTTTCACTTTTTCTCTTAGATCTTGGTGATATTATACAGGAAGGTGCCTGTTGGGGTTTGAATTCATACAGGAAGTTTCCCACCACCGCCTACGCCCGGGGCTTGGCGGGGAGTCAGGCTGCCCTAGAGAGAGGGTGCGCCCTTGCCTGTATCTATTAGAATAAATCTCAGGCTGGCCTTGTCGTTTCCATCTCCCTCTTTGTTCTCACTCCAACATGGTGCAGTGGAGTTCTACTGGTGACCCAGGAGCAGCACCATCAGTGCTCAGGCAAGCAAACCCAGAGTCAAAAGACTGGTTCCACTGCATGGCGCCAAGAGACCAAGCATGCAGCAACATCTACGATGTGCCACCACCCCAGCTACAACCTCCAGGAATGGGGACAGCCTACCAGCTGGTGTACTTAACCCTGCACCCGGAGGCACAGGCCCAGTGGCAACTACCTGCACCACCAATGGCTCCCAGTAAGGCTACCATGGGAATGTTGCCATCCTTGTTCAAAGCGTCGGCCTGCGGCATCGAGTGCTACAGCAGTGGCTGCAGGTGGGTCCCACCCTTGGCTGTGGGTTATGTGAGATTTCTGTGTGATCCTGAAGGACAGCAATTGTGGATCGATGGGTGGCCAAGCATAGATTTGAGGCCATGTGCATGAAGGAGGCCATTGGCGTCATAAGGAGCGTGGTGGTGGGCCCTAGATGCGTTGTGGGAGCATAGTCAGACTTCTCCACATACACGCAGGAACCCAATGATAGTGTGTGTTCATATGTAGTAAAATGTAGAGCCCCTACCCAAGCATTCCATAAATATCAACAATTTTATGTTATCGAAAAGCTTGTGATGGAGCTGTGCAGCCTCAGCATGAAAACAGAAGTGCTGCGGTGACTTCCAGTGCTACGATCTGTGGAAGAAAGAAAAATGCCTATGAAAAGTGTTTGAACAGGACGAGGAAATGGCAGAAATGTGCAGCCATAGTGGTGTGGCAAGTAATTCAGTGAGTGATGAGGAAGCAACAAGCAGCTGGTGCCACTCAGGCATGTGTAGGTCCACCTCAACCTTGTCCCCCTCCCCCACCAGCAAAGGGCTGCCAAAGGAACGGCTGCAGCAACTGCAATGGGGAGCACCAGTGCCCTGCTGTCAAAGCCACCTGCCACAGATGTGGGAGGGTCGGCCACTTCCTGCGAGTGTGAAGGTCAGTGAAGCAGCCCAGCCTTGCTGGGACCATTGGCTGCATCACAGAAGCCAGAGCCAAGGCATCAGCATGCCTCAGGGTGGAAGTGAATTGCGACAATCCACCCACAACATGCAAGGTGATGGCGGTAGCCAACACAGGCACACAGGTATGCATAACAGGACACCACTTGATGTTGGGCCTCGGGCTAACCCCGCAAAGTCTACAGAGACCTACCATGAGTATTAATCACCTCACAGTTGGGAGCATACACGTTGTAGGATGCAAGGAATGCAGCTTCAATGTGGCTGGAAGGTCTGCTAGGGCAAGCCTGTACTTCTCTGATGGAGTGCAGCGACTGTATCTGTCACAAAAGACGTGCAAAGCACTGGGCATGGTGCCACATGACTTCCCTTATGTGCCTGAGACTGCAGGGGCTGTTGAACAGGTGGAAGAGCCCCCAATCCTCGCCCAACCCAGTACTCCACCATAGGCCATGATGGAAGAAAATGTGACCTGTTGGAAAAGTGGTTCCTGGATCACTTTGGGCACATGACATTCACAGTGAACTGTGCCCCCCTACTGGAGATGAAGGGGCCAGCCCACCACATCCATTTGTGCCCCTGTGCAAAACCCTACACGGTGCACATGCCAACATCCATCCCCCAACACTTATACAATGAAGTTCGCCAGCAGTTGGAAAAGGACATAAGGAAGGGCATCATCAAGCCAGTACTGGCTGGAGAACCTATGGAATGGTGTTCTCATATGATGGTGGTGCAGAAGAAGGACAGGCTGCCGCACAGAACAGTGGACTATCAGCAACTCAACCAAGCATGCCAACGTGAGACCCACCACACCTAATTACATGCGTACTGAAGCACACATTCAAAACAATAGCGGACACTTATTCGGGGAACCACCAGATCCCCATGGACGAGGAAAACAAGAAGTTAACCACCTTCATTACAGTGTGGGAATGTTTCAGCTACCGGCACACATCCATGGGCCACACTGCAGGGCAGGACGCTTTTACCAGATTTTTCAACGATGCAACAGCAGAGATCCCCAGGGAACTAAAATACACGGATGACATGCTCCTGCATGACCACAGTGTTTCTGATGCTTTCTGGCACATATACCAATTCCTGCAAATGTGTGCAGCAAATGGGATCACGCTCCACCACACAAATTCTGCTTCTGCAGGAGAAGCATGACCTTCGTAGGTTATCAGCTTGGCTGGGAGGAGTATCAGCCTAGCCAGGACTTACTAAGCAGTATAACCAATTTCCAGATGCCACCAAACCCCTCCCTCACAGATATCCGATTGTGGTCTGGGTCGGTGAACCAGGTGGCCCCATTCCTCGCTGTTACACCACTCATGGAGCCCTTCAGTGAATTATTGAAAAAACCATCAGGGACAGTGGTGTACTGGGATGGCCAATTTCAGTTCATCTTCGAGTCAACAAAGGAGGCTATAGACAAGCTTGCGGCGAAGGGCCTCCAGTATTACAATGCCACATGGCCTACAGCAGTGTTCACCGATTTCAGCAGGGTTGGCATCGGTTTTGTGGCCATGCAGCAGTCCTGCCAGTGTGTGTTTCAAGACGCCCCCCTTGTCCTGCGAGGGTAGCTGGAAGCTAGCCCTACATGCCAGCTGTCATTTAACAGTGGCCGAGAAGGGCTACTCAGTATTGCGTGGGGAGGCCCTTGCCATGCATGGTGCCTTGAAAAGGCATGACTGTTCCTGCTGGGATGTCCAGACCCCACCTTCATCACAGACCACCATGCGCTCACCAAGATCTTCAGGGACAAAGAGCTGAAAAACATCAGCAACCCCTGCATACTCAACCTCAAGTAGAAGATAATGAAGTACTCATTTCACATAAAATGCCTGAAGAGGGAGGTGAACTGCACAGCGGATGCACTCCCAAGGTGCTATGGGGTGGACCAGACAAGACAGGCCTGGCGGAAGACGAGGGTGCATGTGCTGCAGTCACGGCAGCAATGGCCTGCGCCCTAGAAGATGAAGAAGGCTCCATCATGGACCTCCCTCAAGTGGAGGAGGAAGTGCACCAGGACAAGGACTACAGGCTCCTCCATGAGTGTGTGAGAACCAAGGACTGGGCCTACTGGAAGGTCGAGGAGTCGATAGCAATCCACCCATACTACAGGATAAGGAGGCACAAGTCATGCCAGAGGGACACTGTCATGTACACCAGCGATGAGGGGTATCTGCAACTTGAAATTCCCACAGCCCTTCGCCACGCTGTCCTAATCAACCTCCATGCGGTCACCAGGGCAGGGACTCCATGCTTAGGCAATGCGTGTATTGGCCTGTCATAGATGCTGAGGTGGGGCAGAAGAGGAGGCACTGTCAAGTATGTGAAATCAATGCCCCACCACAACCCGTGGAAAACTTGCTGCCCACACCCCCACCTGAGTACCCCTTCCAGCAAACAGTGGCTGACCTGTTCCAACTGGAGGAGGAAGGGTACATCGCCTACGCAAACAGGTTAACTGGCTGGTTGAAGGTGGAACATCTGCCCTGGGGCACTGCCAGGTCATGGCTCATAACGGCCTTTTGTAAATGGTTCAAAAGGTTTGGTATCTCAGAGGTCCTGTCTTGTGACAGGGATATGAACCTCGTGAGTGGGGAAATTACGGCATTCCTATCCGCATGCAGCTGAGGGTGTCGCTGGCCCATTACCCACAGTCCAGGAGCTGAGTGGAGGCCACAGTCAAGTCTGCCAAGAGGCTCCTGAGGAACAACACTGACCCAGAAGGCTTCCTGGACTCGGATGCAGCCACCAGGGCCATATTGCAGTACCTCAGCACCCCACTACACGACACAGATGAGTCCTCAACCCAGCCACTGATGGGACGCCAGCTGAGAGACTATGCACCTGCTGCCAAAGAGCACTACAGGATCAGCAGGCGATGAGCCAGGATGCTGAGAAACAGGGAATGGGTCAAGGCCCACACTGGGGATGCAGCAGCCATGAGATTCAACCAGATGGCACACAACCTCAACCTTCTCAACCCAGGCCAGCAGGTGCACCTATAGAACTAGATGGGGTGGTGGGACTCTGTAGGGGTTATTGTTCACACTTCAGCCCCAAGGCAATACTTGGTGCAGCTGGACATCAGTGGGTGAGCCTCCCTCAGGAATTGCCGCCAGTTGTGCCCCTGCAAGGAGACAGAGCAACAGACACCCACCACGCACATTGAGGGTGGTCCCTGGCTGGAAGCCGACCACAAAGGGGGGGCTCCTCAGCCTCTTCTTCCTCTGGAGAGGCTGTGGCGAGCTAGGCATGCCCCAAGACACCTAGAAAAGTTTCTACCATGAAATTGAAATGTTTTGTACCCCTAGGTATTAAGGTGTTTCGTAATGTGTATAACCTTGTTGCACTTGTACCACGATACAAGAGTAATGATTGCTCCAGCTGATGTAATTAGAGGCTTCACCAAACCCTGTTTCAGAGGTCTGCCACCAGATGGTCTAGCGTCGCCCAGCCTTGATTAAATATTTTTGCAGGGTTTTAAAGACCTGTGAAATTGTACCTAATGCTAAGTTTATAATAATATTGCTATTTATAGGAATATTTTTTCCTATTCAATCAAGCGCAACTATATACCTGTTAAGAAAGAATAACCAGGCTTTCAGAGAATCTTAGCATGGGGACTAAAATAGTGTGCTGTCTATTTACATATATTTGAATAAATTGTGTGCAGTGAGTAAAAGGAGATTACCTTCAGGACTTCTGATGTGTGTGTTTTAGCATGCTTTAAAGAAGTAAGCAGTTCCACTGAAAATAATGTACTGAACGATTGCTTAGTTGGTGAATCAGCCATATTAATCCAAACAAACGGCAGTGCGGTACAACACTATAATCACAACAGAGTACGAGGAGTTGAAGTGTAACCTTACTAAACTGTGCAATGGAGCCAGGGACTCATTTAAAAGAATTATTTGTGTTAGACTTTGGTTCCTAAGATGACATAGACGTTCAGCAGGTCCGTATTGTTAGGAAAAGTCGTATGTCAGGCAGGGCAGCATATCGAAAGGTGCTGCTAAATATGCGGCTACACATCTATTTTCGTTTGTGGATACTAACGAATGACAAATATTTTAATCATTGTCATCTTGCTTTATGGATGGTTCTAGTAAAATTGCCTAGGTTTTAGCTCTATGTTATGCTTACAGAGATGAGCAAACTGACGAAAGATGAGTTTACAAAATGACACATATAATACATTACATATAATCAAAGGGCTCCCATATTGTAATTTCTTTGTAGTATATCATGCCATCTAGGTAATTTGATGAGTAAAATATGTTTTGAGGTGTTTTACTTTGTGTCAATATTAAAAAGAAATTACACACTGGCTACTTTTTCAGTATCTACCCCGCATCAGAGCTGGGCGACAGAAGTGAACCTAGTGGCAGATTTCTGAAACAGGATCTGGTGAAGTCTCTAATTGAATTTCTTATTGTTGTTGCAATTATGCCATTCTGAAGTCAGCATGTATGTGACACGTAAATTTTGCCAGCACTGTATAATGTAACGCCTAGTCTTATGTTATGGTTAGTATCAGTATCTGCCCATTGTTTTATTATTGCAGTGACCTCCCTGCTCCTCAACCGATGTGCTTTGTATCAGTACTGCAGGTACTTGGCCATCTCCTCTACATTGCAGATGAACCAGGCATCCAACACAGTCCCAAGGAATGATGCATAGTTGTTGGTTTTGTGGGTGAAATACATCAACAACTCCTGGGTGAAGAAAAGGTGGAAGAACTAAAGGGGCGTTGTTGACGGATCCACCTTCATTCCTGGGGATTCTGTGAAGGTTCCATTACGGGGTGTGAATGGCCCACTGGCCCACCCTGGATCCTCTGCAGCAACACCTCCTGCGGTAGTGGTAGTGGGTCGGCCTGCCGACACTCTTCGGCCTCCTTGGCCACCCCCTGTAGCCAGGCTGTGGACCCCAGTGGCCTCGT
>NC_136961.1:17783041-17790541 GCF_032717465.1 Coenobita brevimanus | reverse complement strand
ACTGGTCAGCATAAGGGATTGGCAAGCACCTGTATCACGATATATTTGAACTGATTTCCTGTCATTACTGTCCAGAGGACTGACAAAACCATCAGACAGGAAATTAGCACATGAACTCTTGAGAGTGTCACCCACGTTACTGCTCAAAAGAGGAGCTCCATCATGAGAATTTAAGTTACCCCTCAAAGCAGGTTCAGTTAACTCAGTTAAAGAATTCTGGGAACTCTCAAGAGTGGACACTAGACCAATTGACTGAATATTTAAAGACTCCTTTTTGTTCACATCACGCTGTCTCCTGAAACATTTCTCTGTAGTATGACCAAGCTTACTACAATAAGTACATTTACTTTTCTGAAATCTAGAGGTGAAGCTGGTATTTACTTCCTGAGAAACATCATCTTTATTCTCTTTCCTGTTACCTGTACTCTGAGCAGAGGCAACGTACTTACTCTCAGCTTTCCCTTTTTCTCTAGAATATCTCTTGTGAGTGAGAACATATTCATCAGCTAAAACTGCAGCATCAGACAAATTATCTATCCTTTTCTCATCAAGATATAGGCTTACATCTTTATAAATACACCTCTTGAAATCCTCCAGCAAAATCATCTGCTTAAATTTACCAAAATCAGAATCCATATTCTTAGAATTTAACCACTGCTCTAACAGATCTTCTTTGATTTTTGCATACTCAACATGGGATTGCTTATCTTGCTTGTAAGTTATCCTAAATTTTACTCTATAAGCTTCAGGAACAAGCTCATAGGCCTTAAGAATCAAGCTCTTAACTACATCATAATTATCAGATTGATCCTGAGGCAAAGATGCGTAAGTTACTTGAGCTTTACCGGTGAGAACAGTTTGAAGGAGTACTGGCCAATACCTTTTTGGCCAATTAAAACCTGTAGCTACCCTCTCAAACAACTGAAAATACTTTGTTAAATCAGATTCATTAAAAGGAGGGACAAGTTTAACATTTTTAGCCACATCAAAATCATCAGAGCTAGATGATCCAGTTCCACCTTGTTTCATGCGATACTCATGGTCTGCCTGAATCCTGGCAAGTTCAATTTGTGCCTGAGCCTGTACCTGTGCCTCTTGAATACGAGCATTTGCCTCATTAACACGAGCCTCCTGCAGGGCTAGCTGTAACTTAGCTAATTCAATCTGCGTTTGCTCATTTGGAGGAGTTACATTAAACAAGCTTTCATTAATCATATCAACAATTTGATCTTTAGAATGATGACAGCGAACAGCAATTCCCAATTGTTGAGCAACAAGCTTAAGTTCATTCTTTGTTCTGTTTTCTACATCACACACTGTTTGCACATTTGACTAAAAAACTTTGGCTTCATCAAGTGTAGTAATAGTAGACATCATGAATAAGTAACAGTCACAAAATATCAAGCAATATCCTTATGATAATATCCTGAATATCCTGATAAGAGGTCGCCAAATTTATGTTACGGAACAGAGAAAGATAATGTACACTTTAAGTGAGAATACTAAGAGTCACTACTGTCCCGTAAAGTTCCAGGTTCAAAACAAAAGAGTTAGGTAAAATTACAAGTTAAAGTTTAATGCTCAAACTAACAACAAAACATTCAGGACTCATAAGGACAATGTAATGGCAAAAAACAGGTTAAATATATGGATAACTGCAATAGCCTCTATTAACACGAAATTAGCAAGAGTAAATTTATCTAAGTCAGCCATGATAAAATGAAAATACACCGGGCACTGCTCAGTTAATGCAAGATAAATTATTACAGATACAAACTATTATTAGACTTTGATGGATGGTTGCGAAGAGTGAAGACGTGTTTCTGAGCTCTCGTCTAGCTGCAGGGTTGCCTCACCGGCTTTAGCTTTGTTTTCTCCTCCACTAGGGCGTTTTTCAATAAAGTTAGGTTAGCTATACCTCATTTTCCTCCCTGGCCTTAGTAGATATAGTAGGTGTCTATATCTAATTACTGAGATTGCCTTTGCTTACTCACCTCTGGAGTGTACCCCCCACTGATCGCGCTGGGGTGTGAGTAACACACAGGCGCGTCCTCCCGAGAGTGGTTTGAGAGGGTAATCTCAGACTAGGTGTTTTTTCCCTGGGCAAATTCTCCCTTGGTTGTTTTTCTCTTTCTTCCCACTTCCCCCTCACGGGGGAAGTGGTAACTATGGCGGACGCCACAACTGCCTCCCCCCCTTCAGGGGGGGAGGTAGTCCTGACCGACCCCCGACTGCTGCACGGACGGACTGCCCCCAGACTGAACGGCCCCAGACACGTACCCGCCTTGACATTCAAGCAAACAATGCCTCTTTCGTCCTGATTCATGCGGTTGGTTCTACTCCCCTGTCCAGCCTCAATCCCTTCATCATCAAGAAGGTGATTGATGGGTGTGCAGGTGAGGTGGAACAAGTGAAAAAACTTGCGAGTGGAGACCTTCTTGTAAAAACCATAAATTCTGCCCAGGTCAAGGATTTGCTGAAACTGAGGAAGTTCCACTGTCACGATGTCCAAACAACGATCCCGCACGCCATGAATTCCTGCAAGGGTGTTATCACCTGCAGGGATCTTGTGCTTATGGAGGAGGAAGAAATCGTACAGGAACTTTCTCAGCAAGATGTAATAGAGGCCAGATTCATCACAAGATATTCGGAAGGCATAAGGACGAAGACCGCAACAGTTGTTCTCACTTTTGGCAAAGTATCTCTTCCAGCCAATGTGAAGGTTGGATACGAAATTGTAAATGTTAGACCATACATCCCGAACCCCCTTCGTTGTTCAAAATGTCAGCTCTATGGACACCACGAAAAGGCTTGTCGGGCTTCCAACATCGTGTGTGGCAAGTGTGCGGCTGTAGGTCACTCTGCTGACAACTGTACATCCGAGACTGAGTGCTGCTTTCACTGCAAGGATGCTCACTCCACTTCCTCGAGGGCTTGTCCCAAGTGGAAGGAGGAGAAGGAGGTCTGCACGGTAAAAGCAACACAGGGCATTTCCTTCTACGATGCTAGGAAGAAGGTGAAGGAGCTGCATGCAACTCCCAAGCCTAATATCTCCTATGCATCTGCGGTTGTGTCCCGTCCCGTGATGTGCACCGTTGAGACACAGACTGATCTAACATTCGCTCCACATGCCCCACGCCCTACATCTCAGTCTAAGCCTCCTGTACGCTCCAACTCTCTGACGGACATCCCTGTTGCAACTTCCTACTCCCAGGCTGCCACTGCCCCTTCGCAGTCAGTGCGGCCAAAACCGAAGCCAGACAAGTCTGACAAGATTAATTTGACCACCCTCACTAAACAGTCATGTCCTCATGTCCTTCCCGCTCCTGGTCCAGCGAGGGAGAGAAAGAATAGCTCTTCCTCAGTGGAGTCTGGGAGCCTTGTAATTGATGAGAATATGGAGGTCTCCATGAGTAAGAACCGGGAAAGGTCCCCCGGTAGCCACTCGCCTGGTCGCGGGGGGCATAAAAAAACTAAGCACACTGGCCACCCTCGAAAATCTTAAACCGCCGCATTCACTATACTACAGTGGAATTGTAGAGGTATTGGGAATAAGTTACACAATATAGCAATCTTGCTTTCACTACACAGGCCAGACGTTGTTTGTTTACAGGAGACGCGCCTGGAGGATCACCCTGATCCTCCACAGTTCAAACACTACCACTCGTATAGAAGATATGAAGGTCACGGAGTAGCCATATACACACACAAATCACACCCACAAACGGAAGTGATTCTAAATTCTACACTGGAAGCTGTCACGTGCATAGTAAAATTGAATAACACGTATCTGTCTATTTGCTCTCTCTATTGTCCTCCACATGGCCCCATTGATAGTGATGCTTTAAATTCACTAGTTGAACATCTACCTGGGAATAAGTTAGTGTTGGGCGACTTTAACGCCCATCACTATCAATGGGGTAGCTTGAGGATTGATGGTCGTGGGGAGCAAGTAGCTGACCTAATACTACAGTCCAACATCTGTCTTCTGAACGATGGTAGAGTGACTCGTGTAGATGATCGTACTGGTAACTTTTCGGCCATTGACTTATCTTTGGCCTCCCCTGGTATACATCAAGATCTCTCATGGGACCCTTACGACGACTCCTTGGGAAGTGATCATTTACCCATCTGTCTTTCTTATACATGCGACATCATTTCGGACCCTCCCCCTCCAAAATTTAACTATAAGAAAGCAGATTGGGGATCCTTCTCAAGGATCGCCAATTTAGATATATCTGGGGAGACCATAGATGTTAAGGTCGAAAATATAACTACTTCCATATTACACGCAGCTGAGGCTGCTATTTCCAAGACTTCTACAGTTCATGTGAAGCATAGAGCACATTGGTGGACGCCGGATTGCCAACAAGCATTAAGAAAACGCAATAGGAGATACAGGATTTTTGATAGTCAGCCCACTGAGGAAAATTTTATTGCATACAAACAGGCACGGGCTGAGGCAAGGAGAATAGTAAGAAGGGCTAAACGTGACTCCTGGCAGTCCTTTGTGTCCACGGTGACTCGTACAACACCATTACATAAAGTCTGGTCCACTATAAGATTATTAAATGATAAACGCCCATACTTCCCTGTCACCACCTTGCAGGTGAACAACACCACCTATGACGAGCCCGTGGACGTTGCTAACATCCTCGCCAGGAGTTTTTCTCATGTAAGTAGCTCAGCCAATTATGACCCGCGTTTCCAACATCATAAACGCACGGCTGAGCTACAGATATTAGACTTTGCCACAGAAGACGTAGACTCCCCGTACAACCAAGAGTTTATGCTAGATGAACTGCTCCTTGCCCTTAAATCCTGTAAAGACACCAGCCCTGGACCAGACACCATCACGTACGGTATGATCCAGCATCTTAATCAGGACAACCTGATTAAAATGTTAGCATTGTACAATGAAATTTGGGCGTCTCGAACGTTCCCAAACTCATGGCACTTTGCGCACGTCATACCGATACCCAAAGAGGCTGGTCGTCTTATGAATCCCACTTCATTTCGTCCTATTGTGTTGACTTCTTGTCTATGTAAGGTCATGGAACGTATGGTAAACAATAGGCTTCTTTTTGTTTTAGAGTCGAAGAATTTGTTAAATGATCAACAATGTGGCTTCCGTAAATACAGAAGTTCACTAGATCATTTAATGAATTTGGAGCATTGTATTGCAGAGGCATTTGCCAATAAAGAATTCATGATAGGGGTGTTCTTGGACATCCATAAAGCCTATGACATGACATGGCGACACGGTATACTAATGAAGCTCTATGCTTATGGTTTAAGAGGAAATTTGCCTGTTTTTATTTCAAATTTCTTAAGGGACAGAACTTTCTCTGTCAAATTGCCCCGTAACGTAACATCGGATATATTTATCCAGGAAAACGGGGTGCCACAGGGAAGTGTGCTTAGTCCTACTTTATTTAGTATTATGATCAATGATATTCTGTCATCAGCTCCCATCCCAAGGAATCTTAAATACTCACTCTACGCTGACAATTGTGCAATATGGCACTCCTCCCGTAATGCACAATTTTCGGCTGGGAGGATTCAAGCAGCCCTTGACTCTGTTCACCAATGGGCCTTGCAGTGGGGATTTAAGTTTTCCATCCGTAAGTGTGCCGCTATAGTCTTCACTAATCGTAATGTACCTAATTTGTGCTTAACTTTGGATAATCAGGCGGTACCTTTTCAAAATTCTGTAAAATTTTTAGGAATACATTTTGATCGAAGAATGAATTTTTAATTTCACGTCAATACTTTGCTTGCTCGTTGTGATAAACCGTTAAATGTCCTCAAGTACCTAGCGGGTACTACCTGGGGTGCCGACAGAAAATCTTTACTAATGGTGTATAAGTCCCTTATTCGATCGAAGCTAGACTATGGCGCACAGGTGTATGGCTCGGCATCCGATGCCACGCTGAAAGGATTGGATGTGCTACAGAATAAATGTTTGCAAATGTGTCTTGGAGCCGTCCGGTGTACCCGTGTGGCTCGTATGGAAGTGGAGGCGAATGTGCCTCCCCTCCGTATTCGCCGTGACCTCCTGGCCTTGTCCTATAGTGTAAGGACATTTAGAAAAAGTAATATCGGCAATGTGGCCTTTACCCCCCTGCGTCAATACCACCACCTTCTGCGGGGGGTGCGTCGGCCACTTGCCGTTCGCCTCCACTTACTGACTCAGGAGCTTGGTGTAGACCCCAGTGACTGTGACAAGTTGGTGTTAAAAAATATAGCACCTTGGGAGCCACCTGCCTATACTGTTGATGTTACATGGCTCCCAGCACCAAAGGCCAAGGCGCCGGAGGCGGAGGTCCACCACTTGTTTCGTAACATCATCATTCGTCACTTGGGGTCCCACCACTTGTACACCGACGGCTCCAAGTCGAGTGAATGTGTGGGTGCAAGTGTGTGGTCGACTGAATGTGCCCTCAGGTATCGGTTGCCGACTCATACATCTGTGTTTACCTCAGAACTTTTTGCCATTGACAAAGCCATAGACTATGCTCTCAATTCTAGGCATGATTCATTTGTCATATTTTCAGATTCGAAATCAGCCCTTCAGGCAATTGCATCTTGTACTACGGACTCTCACGAGATCCAGGGCCGCATCATTAATAAGTTGCATTCATGCAACAAGTCATTCACGCTGATCTGGGTGCCTGGTCATTGTCGTATCTACGGTAATGAGCAGGCTGACTTACTTGCAAAGTCGGCTGTAGAGCTCGAGGAGACTTGGGACGTTCCTCGTGATATACGGTCGAGTCTCTCTCTCAGAAAGAAATCAATAAATCTTCTGTGGCAAGGTCAGTGGACCAGACTAAATATTCCAACCTGTAAGCCGTACCTGGGCGACTGGGATACCGCCAACCGCCCCAGTCGCCTGGAAGAAAAAGTGTTGGCACGATTACGGCTTAATTCCACCGTTGTAACACACATGAAACCTTATATGGAAAGACGCTTCCCACCACACTGTGACATCTGTGATGCGGTGTTATCTATCAGTCATATCATCCTGCGCTGTCGGCGATTTATTCGTGAACGTGCTTCACTTGTAAATTACTGCGGTGCAGCAGACGTCCCCTTCACCCTTTCCACCATCCTGGGTGATGGGGACATTGTTATGACTGATAAATTGATGGCTTTCTTGAGAGAGACCGGACTGATCAGAGTGATGTGACTTTTTTACTGTGTGGTTGTGGTTTTTATCAACGGTCAATATGTATATATTGTAATATTAATTAGGGTTGACAGTTGACATATTTGAAATAGTTCCTCCTCCCACTGATCTATTTCTAATATAGATGTCCCTTACATTAAACCCTGTTCCTCGACTAACAGTCACCAGCTGATGAGTGCAAGTGTGCAATATAGAAAGGTATTGGGCACTTGCAGTCGATGGTGGTCTGTTGGCCGAGGTTCTTCACTTTTTGTACAAATTATGTAAATACATTATACCATCTTGCTTAAGTTATTCTAATTAGGGCT